>NW_027459414.1:305000-330262 GCF_050624435.1 Tenrec ecaudatus | reverse complement strand
GGTTTCCCAGGGTGGGGTGGGAGGGGCAATGGGGAATGACTGCTTAATGGCTGCAGGGTTGATGAAAATGTTCTGGAACTGGATGGTGGGAAGCTTTCACAGTGTCCTTAAAACTACTCTTAAAAAGGGGAGAGAAAGAATCTGCAGAAAGCACAGTTCTGATTGACTCACATGAATGCGATCACCAAGCATTGGAATCCACTAGAATTGGAATGGCAGCTAGACTATTGTTTCCCTGGGAGGTGCCTCCAGGAAGGACCAGTAGAGAAGGGTAATACTGATAGAGCAAAGGAGGGGGCCGATAAAGAAATGTCATTGAGTAGGTTCCCAGAGACAGTATAAATCCTCTTGTAGTTGTCCCACCCAACGGCTGAGGGAACTGGAGTGTGGCTCCACCTATCCTCATGTGTCATTGGTTAAAGTGGCATTAGGTCCTGGAGGATGTCAACTTCCTTGTCTGCTCAATGACTGTTCCCTGTGTGGGGAGTTACATGTGCTTCCTGTGAGACCATTGGCATTTATGGGAGTGGTGGGTGCCAAGTGCTAATACATGGGCACATTAGCAGCTACTACAGCAAGTGCTGTACATTTTTAGCTGCTTGAGTGACAGGTGGGCCCTACCTCCTGCCTATATTCAGTGGTAGGGTGTTCAGATGGGGGGCATCCGAAAAATAACAAGGCCCTATTCTTTGCAAATAGACATTATTATTATTTTAATCTGTCCCAACCCCCTTTCTTATCTGTCCCTGTGAACTACCTCACTGGCTGAAATATCAGTTCCCTGGGGAAGACACCACATTTCAATACGGTCACAAGGCTGTTTTCATTGGCCCAGTGGAGACACTGACATAAGATGGGTCAACTAGATGTTTTTTCTGAAGCATTTCCAACCAAAAAACGAAAAAGAAAGTCCCGCTTTTGCAAGTGGCCTGGCATCTAAGAAGCATAATTCAGAAGCACATGTCCTGTCACGTGGAGGAGGCGGTCTATGTTGCGAGATTACAGCATGTGCCCTGAGAGACAGACACAAAGAACACAGGAACATGCCAGTGGTGGTAAGGAACGGTCGACAGAGCCAGCTGTCCTCTTGTTCTCCCCACCTTTCCATTTTCCTAGGATTCTCTCTACCAAGTATTGGTCTCTTTGCCTGTTTACAACCAAATGAGCCCCAAATAAGATCCAGATCATAGAAATAGAAGGAGGAAGTTGGATGGAGACTGCAGTTCATACTCCCCGGAAGCCATTCAGACTCCCTGCAAGAAGGAGACACTGTGATGGAATTAGCTCTGGATTCCTGACATTTATTGAGGAATGCGCAGGGAATAAGCACCTGTGGGGGGAATCCAGGAAGGGTACAAGAGGGAAATCTCAACAGAGGTCTCAGCCCTGCCTATGGAGAGTGTCATAGTCAGTGTTCCCTAGAGAAACCAAACCAGTTATATAGCTGTAACTGGAGATATCGATATATCCACCAGGGCTCCTATGGTTAACCACTGCACCGGCCACTCATTGCCATCAAGGTGGACTCAAAGTGACTGTGTAAAACAGTATAGAACTGACCTTTTGGGCGTTGGAGACTGTAACTCTTCAGGAGATTATGAAGCTTCATCTTTCCCTCAAGGAGCCCTTGGTGTTTTCAAACTGATGTCCTGGCTGTTGGATGCCCAATGGGCCACCCACTACGACACCAGTGCCCCAGAGAGTGAGGCTTATTTCTAGGAATTGGCTCACATAGGGGAATGGCAAGTTCCAAATTCAGAGGTCAGGCAACAGCCTAAAGAGCTCTGTAGATGTTCATCCTAAAATCGATAGGTTAGGTGATGGGAAAAGACAAGAATAAGAATGGTCAGAACACACCCTAGGGAAACTCCCTTTCTGCGCTGAAGGCCTTTGGCTGATAGGTTTACCCCTTCCCACATTATGGAAGGTATTCTATTTTGCTTGAGACCCACTCCTTCATAAGAGCAAATAGATGAGGTGAACAAGCGGCCATCTAGCTCAGAAGCAATAAAGCCCACCTGGAAGAATGGAAGAAGCACACCAGCCGGTGCGATCACGAGGTGCCAAAGGGACCATGTATAAGGCATCATGCAAAAATAAAAGAATATATATATATATATCTGTGTGTATATGGGTATATATATATACCATAGAGAATGAAGGGGGAAGTGCAGAGTGGAGACCAGAGGCCCAAATGTCGACCACTGGAGATCCCCTCATAGAGGGCTTTAGGAGAGGAGATGGGTCAGTCAGGGTGCGATGTAGTACCGATGAAGAACACAGCTTTCCCCCAGATCCTGGATGCTTCCTCCCCCCAACTACCAGGATCCAAATTCTACCTTGCAGGACTGGATAGGGCAGAGGCTGTACACTGGTGCATATGGGAGCTGGAGGCACAAGGAATCCAGGGTGGACGATACCTTCAGGACAAGGGGTGTGAGGGGTGATACTGGGAGAGTGGAGGGTGAGTGGGTTGGAATGGGGGAACTGATTACAAGGATCCATATGTGACCTCCTCCCTGGGAGATGGACGGCAGAGAAGGGGGAAGGGAGACTCCGGAAAGGGCAAGAGATGACAAAATAACAATCTGTGGATTATCAAGGGCTCATGAGGGAGGGGGGAGCGGGGAGGGAGGGGACAAAAAAAGAGGACCTGATGCAGAGGGCTTAAGTGAAGAGCAAATGCTTTGAGAGTGATTAGGGCAAAGAATGTACAGATGTGCTTTATACAATTGATGTATGTATATGTACGGATTGTGATAAGAGTTGTATGAGCCCCTAATAAAATGTTTAAAAAACAAGAGCAAATAGATGAATGCTGGTTTGACCAAAAAACTGGGCACCATAGCCTGGCCACATTGATATGCAAAAGGAGCCATCACTGGGAGCTCTGTAACTGGGACCTGGCCAAGTGGTGACCAGTAGCCTGGGACTTTGTAGCCTAATACGTTGCAGTGAATTGCTTACTAGTTCTCCTCTAGCTATAGTCTTTGTAACTCCTACCAATGACAGGGTGGAACTATGCCACAGAGTAGATAGCATGCTAATAATATCAGTAAGGTGCATGGCATCCTCGAAGAGGTGAGACCATTCAAATAAGACCTGTAGACCCCTAATGTGGGGATTGGTCGGTTTGGTCATCCTGGGTGAGTTAACTCAGAAACAGAAAGTGGAGGTTCTAGAGCACCGAGAAAGAAGAGCCAGCAGTGGAGTGTGCTCTTTGGACCCAGGATTATTACTCTGAGCACCACCTCTGTCCAGGAGACAGAGATCCCTGACACTGGATGCATCAGGAGACAATGAAAAACAGTGGCAGATAAATAGCTCATGGAAGCACAGGCAGCAGCACCAAGACCCCAGAACAGGGAGCTCGCCAGCACACAGAATGAGAAAGCTGAGTGTCTTTGGGCCAAGGCTTCCAGACAAAGCGGGCTGCCTCAACGCACTTATCAGCAGAGCTGAAAGAACTTTGTACACGGTCCCAAGCAGAGCAGAGGTCAAGGAGCTGCAGGGCAGAGGCCAAGGACCAGAAAAAGTTCTGCCTCTGGGCACCACTGGGAAGAGACTGTCCTGACTGAAGAACTATATCCCCAGTCATTTCTGATCCTGAATTGTCACCTGCTAGGTCCCCAATTAACCCCAGAAACATAAGTATTGTTTGCGAGTTCTGTGTGGCCATTGCCACTTAAGGATTATCAAACCCAGCAGAGAAGAAGAGAGTGTCATGGTAGGGATGGTAGGTGTCAGAAACTGTGAAAAGAAAGGAGGGTGGAGGCATTTTGATCTCTGTCTCATAGGAATCAGCCTTGGGCTGTTTATCTCGATTTTCCTCCATTGCCTTTTTTTTGTGAAGTTACAGGGGGGTCAAATGCCTCCACTATGCCATTTATACCCCTACATTGACAAGTCGTTGGATGAAGGTTAGTTTGGGGAAGGAGCAGACCTTGGATGAGCTCTCATCAGCTGAGGCAATCCTGATAGGGGCCAGACAGCTGAGACCTTTTCTATCAGTGGCTCTCTCCGCAGCTGGGGAAATCAGTCACTTGGCCCTGAGAGGAATCTGGGTGACACACTCATCTATGACAATACCCTGAAGAACAAGCTCCCACAAAAACCTGGCTGAGAACTCTCGCCTAGAAAACAGGAGTGCATGCCTAACTAATAATAGCCATTTACTGAAGGCCCTATGATTGGAACTGTGCCTCATTTACAGACGGAAAACTAGAGGAAGGGATTTAAGGTGGCTAAGTTAATAAGTGACAGAGACAAGATTCAAACACAAGTTTGAAGCTGGTACTGTTAGCCTTTTATCCAGGGCTGGGTTTTAGATGAGGCAAATGAGACACTTGTCAGGCACACAAGGTAAAGAGGCCTTCCCTCTCCAGTGTGACTTTCCCCATAAGTCTGAATCATGGGCCTGGTGTGTCTTATTTGCCTTCCCTGAGTCTCAGAACCTGGTCTAGTCTGATTTGCTATTTGGAGGAATAAGCCAGAATGCTCAAGTACTCTGAGTCAAGACCCAATCTCCCCTGGAATTGTTCAGTGGGACTTACCAGCCTCTTCCTTCGTGTTTCACTTTTCTAGAAACCTCCATGGAGGACTAGCTCTCATGAAGAGAGCTTCAAAAAGCTCATGGCAAAATTCCATTATTTTTTCGTATCATTTTTCCACACGCTTTTGGAAGCTCCCTCCTCATCCCTTTCCACAGTCTTTCTCAAGGACAGAGACTGTTGCTGGGTGATGTCAGATGCCCCTGAGTCTGTTTTCTACTCAGAAAGCTCTGCACAAACTCTATCAAAAAATGACGTAGAGTCAAACGTGCTGTGTGTCTTTAAGTTGATGTCAGCTCATAGTGACCCTACAGGACAGAGTAGAACTGCCCCCAAAGGTGTCCTAGGCTGAGATCATTATGGGACCAGCTCGTCAGGTCTTTTCCCCTTTAGAGCCCATGGGTAGGTTCAACCTACCAGTCTTTTGTTTAGCCACCCAGTCCTTAGCCATTGTACCACCAGGGCTCTTTAAAACAGGGATTAGGTTGATTAATTTTATAATCTCCAGCCACATTTGAAAGCTGCTTCCCAGAACACCCTTGCCCAGATTGTTGATTAAGACGGGCATTTGGGGACTCATTTCTTTCTCATTTGTGTAAGTGCACTCTATGAGAGGGGTTTCCCTTCATAGATAGGTGATCACATACTATTTTTCCAAATTGAACCACTCTTGGTGGTATATTGGGTTAAGAGTGGGGCTGCTGCTAATGGCAAAGTTAATGGTTCAAACCCACCAGCTACTCCTTGGGAGAAAGATGAGGGTTTTCTGCTCCAGTAAAGATGTGCAGTTCTGAAAATCCGCAGAGCCAGTCTATTGTGCCATATATGAGGTCAACCCCATGGCAGTGGATTTGGTTTTGGTTTTGGTCTGTGGGGGAAGTCCTTAAGTCATTCTTTAGCCACATGGAGGAGTCCCTGGGTGGTGCAGTTGGTTAACATACTGGGCTACTAACTCATAGGTTGGAGCTTCAAGCCCAGCCAGAAGTGTCTCTGAAGAAAGGCCTGGTGCTGCATTTCAAACAACAACAACAAAATCAGTTATAGAAAAAAACAACAGAATGTCGTTCTACTCTGGCCCAAAGGAGTCCCTATGAATCAGAGTTAACTTCATGGCAACTGGCATGGGTTTGGTCCATGGGAAAAAAGAACCCTTCATAATTGCCTCCATGCCCAATAGTTCCTTTCCGGTATCCCTAGACCACCCCAGCACCCTCAGCATCTTGCCTTATAATTGCCATGGGTCCATCTCTCTTCCCAATGGGCCAGGCCGTGATGCAGCCGCTGCCGACACAGAGGGATTGTGCAGTCCCTGCATGATCTACAGTCCTCATGACATATATTTTGAATGAAGATTAAGTGATCCTCATTAGAGCTTAGCTCAGGTGAATCCATTACCTCAGCTGGAACCGAAGTGGTGCCAGACCAATATCTGTTTTTAAAAGATAGAAGGGCATTCCTAATCTTTGTGGAGAAACAGAGAGGATTTAGTGAAATGTTTCTGCAGTTGAGGCTACAGGTGATCTGTTGACATGGTCTAAAAGGTTGTAGGTGGTTTAATGTCTCTTGGTAGCATCAATTTTGCATTTTGTCCTGACTTAGCAAATTGGTTGGGATTTCGGCTTACTGACAAGGACCTTCAGAAAGAATGTGGTTGCAGGAGCAAGTTTAAGAAAGGAAGGAGCTTTGAAGTAGCCCTCACTGAGTGCCAATCCAAAACTCTGCTACCCAGCACCTCAGAGGGCTTGACCTGGGATGGACTATGGCAGCAGCACCATGAGCCACTTGCTCCAGTGGCCCTGACTGAAGGCTCAGAACCTGCCTCTGATTGGCAGCTGAGAGATACTAGGACCGTCACCTGCCACATCGCCTGTATTTCTCCTGGCAGTAAGAAATCCCCTAGGTACACTATATTTGGGCAATCTTTCCAGCCTACAAGCAGTTGTTGCTTATCTCTGTTAGCTTTGTGCAGGGGAACAATCAGGCTTTGAAATTGAAAGACTTGCATGTGACTCATGAGGTTAAGAGCCCAACACATAACCACTATATTACCAGGGTTCCTTCCTCTTGAAGGATAGGTAAGCAACAAAAGGACCATTTCTCTTAAAACCTCTGATCTAGAGTGGCACACAACTCCTTCCACTTTTATTCTATTGGCCAAGCCCTTCACTGGCAGGGCAGGGAAGTTTACTCTTTCCTTGGATGACTAGGAAGTGAGTGAAATTTTGTCATCTCATACAAAGGGAAAAGGGAAACATGCTCTATGATCAAATAAGTTTAAAAAAAGTCAAAATATTCATAGAATCTGCCCAGTGTGGCAAAAGCATGAGCACTCCCATTGTAGAAGAAACACTGCTCTCGGGAACCACACTGTGCCTGGCAAGGGAGGCTGGGAGGATTTATGCTTGCTCACTTTGGCCAAGTCATTAAGCAAGGCTGATCAGTAGAAAAGGAAATCGGGTTTTGTGCGGGGATGTGTCATTGGATATGCAGGCGATTCTCCTTGAGATGTATTGGCCCACAACTTTGGACTCACATACAGCAGTGACCATGAAGATGGCATCGGACCTGGCGACACTTCATTTTCGTATATAGAAAGTTGACACAAGCATCTCCTGGTGGTGTAGTGGGTTACACATTGTGTCCCTAACCTTAAACTCAGCAGTTCGAAAACAGCAGCAATCAGTGAGGGAAAGATGAGGCTTTCTACTCCTGTCAAGAGTTACAGGCTCAGAAACTCATGGGGGCAATTCTCCCCTGTCCTACAAGGTCGCTATGCATCAGCAGTGACTCGATGGCAGGGAGATTAAGTTGATATTACCTATTTTAGAAAACGGTTCTGGTTATTCAATTAAGTAAGGCAGGTGCAGCCCTGTCACACAGGGTTTGTTTAGAAAGCACAGTAGTGTCCACTCACTCATTAGCTCAGTGTGTCTGGAACCCCAATGTGTATTACCACATGGGACAATTCAGGTTGAAGTCAATGGGGATTCGTTCTTTGTTGAACAAGCCCTGGAATTGCAAGAGTTCTAAAAAGGGGTCAAAGTTCCTATTTTTATAACTCTCTCTCTCTCTCTCACACACACACACACACACACACACACACACACACACACACGGAGAAAGTGGTGAACTTCACAGAACGTAGTGGGGACTTCACAGAGAGGGGGGTTGATAGCAGTGAACAGGGTTCGGATGGGTCTTGTTCTATCCATTTGAAAGTCTCTAGGCTAAACAGAAATGTCCTGGTGGTATAGTAGGTTCGGTGTTGGCCTGCTAACCACCAGGTCAGCAGTTCTGAATCCACCAGTTCCTCCATGGAAAAAAGATGAGGCTTTCTATTTGAGTAAAGAATTATAGTCTCAGAGACTCATTGGGGCATGTTTATTCTTCCCTATAGGGGCGCTGCGAGTCAGAATGAACTCAGTACAGTATGCAAATAACAAGCTGTGCTAATACCATTCCAGAGAGACAGTGGTGTTCCAGGGACATTGGTTTCCCCTGACCCTGACCCTGAGGAAACAGGAGGTCTTCAGGTCCTCTCCTGCTGCTCTTCTTTACCATCCTCCCATATCCTCCCCTGCACTCCCAAGTGGTGGGCATGATTTATAAACACAGAAATCCACTTACTCCTTTGGAAAAGTGGTTTACTTCACCCAAAAATTCGGAGAACTGTGTCGTCTCCCTTTCAAAGTAAATTATACGATGAACATACAATATTGATTGCAGGCATGTGGATTCTTAATCCTCAAGTTCCCATGAAACCCTGCTTTCCATGGCAAATCAGCCCGCCATTTCAGCACGCCAGTATTGCCAGGAGAAAGGAGCCTCAGCAGCCACCACTGCTCCGCAGCCTGCTTTTCACGGTCACACGGGGATGTCAGAGTGCCCCACACCTCATGCACTGACTCAATGCTTGCTTGCAGGGGTTGCATTTCGTTAGAGCCCAACAACTTCCGAACATTGGCAAATTCCCTCAACCAAAGGTGGGCAGCGGCCTCAAAATGTCACCAGTCATTAACCACCAGCAGGGTTGCGTTGTGCTCGTCAGCGCCACCATGTGCAAGCGGAAAGACAATTCCCACAGGCTGCCAGCTCTGTTTGGGGAGGGAATGCCAAGTGGGGAAGCTGGGGGTCCTCACCCCAGCAGCCACAGTTCCTGGCTCCAGGCCCTGCCCCAGGCTGTGCCAGGACGAAGAGCCTGGACTCTCAGAGACTCCGTAGCTCAATTTCCACTCAGGCTGTGTTGTGTTGTGTTGATCATTCCTTCCCTAGGCTGCCACCCATCTGTCAGTTTTTCATCATGTTGTCATTTGTCTATAGCTGTGATTGCTGTAAGCAGTGTCACCAGCTAAGATTATAACCAGAGCAAGCCACTCTGGACACGCTTCACCAGAGCATCCAAGCTAGGACACACTGGGAAGAAAGACCTGATGATGTACTACTGAAAATGAGTCCATGGAACCCTATGGATCAAAAGAGAATACCGTCCAAACAAGTACTGGAAGAGGAGCACCCTAGGTGGGAATACACTCACACTATTCAGTGGGAGGACTCCCTGGGTAGTGTTTGACTAGCACCCAGGAAGTCGGCAGTTAAATCCCACCCAGAATCCAAGAGGTGCCTAAGGAAGGTAGGCCTGAAAATCTGCTTCCAAAAGGTCACAGCCTTAAAAACCCTATGGAACAGTTCTACTCTGAAATGCATGGGGGTCGCTATGAGTCAAAATGGACCGAAAAGCAGCTAATAACAACAACACTGTATAAAGAACAACACTGCAAGTCCTTAGGACAAAATACACAGCAGGCACAATAGCCTCGACCCCACAGGATAGGGCAACTTATTTTCCTTTGTACCAGAGACCGGAACTGTACAACGGAATGAAACCCTGCCTGCTCTTGTGTCATCACCACAGTCGTTGGTCCATGTTGAGCCCATTGCTGTAGCCACTGTGGACATCCATCTTATCAAGTGTCTTCTTCCCTCTTGCTGCCCCTGTACTTTAACAAGCATTATGTCCTTTCTTAAGAACCAGTCTCTCCTGATAGCATGTCCAATGGATGTGAGATGAAGACTTGCCATCCTCACTTCTAAGGGGCATTCTGGCCGTGCTTCCTCCAAGAGGGATTTGTTGGTCAAGACTTAGCCCCAGGCTTTTCCCAGAGCAAGCAAGTCATAATGATTAGCTCTTGTCTTTAACAAGTAAAGGAATATACATTAACCAAGCACCTAGTAAGTACTAGGCATTCTAAATCTCCAACTTTCATTGTCTCCTTTTCGTAAAAATCAAATGCATCAGGTATGTCATTTCACAATTGCAGAAACTAAGGTTTGGTCAAGTTCAGGAACATGTCCAAAGAGGCAAAGCTCAGACTGCACAGGGCATACTGAAAAACGTCTGAGATGAGTCAGCACTAAAATCCCCTCCCATCCTCAGAGCCAATTAACAGATATGAAGGGACCCAGGGGCACTGCTGGGGGAGCAAGGGTGCTGGAGGAAACAAATTCCACACTTGAGGAACTCCAGCTCCTAATAGTAGCCCAGGAAACACGGTCAGTCTCAGCAGACCTGGCCCACGTACCTCTACACTCCAGAAGCAGGAGGAATGATAGAGAGCTGAATACACCTTGCCCACTTTCTTGGGGTCCTTCACATCCCAGACATAAATACTATGGTCATTGTACACACAAGACAGCCACTGATTTGCAGGATCAAAGGCCAAGGAGATGGTGTCGGATACTACGCATTGGCCACTCCAGCGAAAAGGCGACTGAGGAAAGAGGGGGGCAGGGTGTCCAGGGCAGACAGGGCAAACTAGTGAGTGAGCGCAAATGAAATGGGGCACTCAAGGGAGGAGCAGCAGGTTGGCCAGCAGTCACTGGAGAAAGAACGCAGCAGCTGGCCTGGCATTCCTTGCCATGGGGCTCTCCAAAAGAACACAAGTTATTTCATAGCCCCCAACGTCAGGCAGGGACAGTGTGTGGCCGTGATGCAGCCAAGCAGATGTCAGGCCCTTCTAGACTCACGTCAGAGGACAAGGAAGGACACTGTGCAAGCCACAACCATGGTCATATATCATTTCCTACCAATTGCAGATTTAGTCCCGTCCTGCCCTGAAAGAGAAATTAATATACCCAACTGCAGAACTGCCCCGCTTCCTGACAGCACTGAAACCAGAGCAAAACTTCACTTCCTGCAATCACCCAACCCAAGGCCCGAGGCTACAATAAGCCCCTCCTACCGCAGCTGCAACCCAGGACCACCCTGAGGGAGAAAGGCCTGCTCCATCAGGTTTCCAGTCTCTCTCAGAAACCCTAAGGAACTGCCCGTCTGTCCTAGCTGTGGTCTTTACAGGACAATGCATTACCACACGGCAGACTCAGATTACCACGGTTGCCCACAGTGAGCAAGAAATGCTAAAAGACCCACCTGTGCTTGACTGCAAGGGTCTTCCGAGAGGCCTATGTGTGCCCTTCTCTCCTTGCAGCATGCCAAGGATGGCCTGGCACAGAGTGGGGCTCTGACAGGACTCAGGAGCCCACCCACACCGCTCACCTGGCCTCTGTGATGCTGGCAATGTCTGTTCCCAGGGCATGGGGCCGGGGCAGCGTGCTGAGGAAGTGCAGGTTGGAGGGGTTGAAAAGACGCACGGTGCTGTCAGCACAGCCACAGAAGATGTAGTCCTGGCTCACCGAGATGCAGTGGGCCACTGTGGTCTGTGAGCACAGAAGCCCCATTCAGCAAGGGCGTCTGCGCACTCCTTCACCCCACCTCAACAGCCATGAGCCAAGAGGCAAGGACAAGTGCAAGGTAGGACAGCTGCCCTGGCCAGAGCCCCTCAATGCCCCTCCCTCTAACAGCAGCTAGCCAGAGGGCCCACAGCCCCATGCAATTAGGAAGAAGGAGTCAGCAAGCCTTATAAGCCACCTGAGTTTTAGGCAAACACACACTCAGAAAAGGCCGGCCAAGAGAAAGGCAGCAGAGGCAGCGGACAGGGCCAGCACACTTACTGTGATGCTGTCTTTGTGCTGAGCAGAAGAGGAAAGCAGAGGAAGCGGCAGAGACAGAGAGCGCGAGCGAGCAGAGAGGTTCCCAAACACCTTCCTCCGCCTGGGGCCTCCCCCAGCGTGCATGCAGACCCCGCTGCTAACCCCAGGACCCCCGGAGCCTGGAGGTGACAGACGGGAGGGTGCCGACAAAGCATTCACTTACCCTCAGCTCCACCCACTTGTCCAACAGTCTCTGGTCACTGAACTCGCACAGCTGCCCCGAGGATGTGATACAGAAGGTGCTGTCAGCCTTCTTCCCGCGGCCACAGGCTACATCAGTGAACAGGTAGTTCTGCATGTCCCCCAGCAGCCCGGAGCGGCCCAGCAGGGGCACAGTGGCATTCACCTGTGGAGGCACACCACAGGTGCCACCCACACACCCACCCTGCAGGCTACCCCCTGGAAAGCAGGCCCTGGGGAGAGAGGGAAAAGGCTTCCCTTGCAGATTGACATAGCACCTGGCCCAGCTGAGACTTCCAAAGGGCTTTTGAGCATGCAGAAGTGGGCGCAGGTGGAACAGATCTGGGCAGACCCCACCCTGGTAGCTACTTGCTGCCTCACCGTTGAGGTCTTGCTGTCATCAAGGAACCAGAATTTGATGTGCCGGTTGCCTGCAATGACAAAGTAGCTGCAGTCCTCAGAGAAGGATACTGCTTTCACCCGACTGGTCACCTGGTTGGAAGCCACTACAATGTTTTTCTGGAGAGAAAGTCAAGGGAAATCAAGGCTCTGCTTCTAGGAGCTGAGGGAAAAGAAACTTACACACTGAAGGAGGTTAGACAAGCTGTGAACTTGACCTCTCCTTCTGCCCCTTCTTCAGCATCCTAGATACACAGTTGCTCCTTTCTGCTCAGAGTTCTCTAGAAAGGGACTGAGGCCAGCAGGCGGAAGTGAAGGCCACCTGTCAGCAGTTTCTTGGCTCCCCTCCCGGCCCTGCCTGTCCTGAGGCCAGCAGCCCACTCACCTTCCAGGCCCAGACATTGACGATCATATCATGCTGGTAGCCCACTGAGACAATGTACTTGGCGCTGGGTGAGAAGGCCACACACGCCACGCCATAATTATGCTCCTGAAGCTCTGCCACCTGGCTGCGCTCCGACACGTCCCACACCCGCACAGCAGGCATGTGTCCACTCTGCGGGGACAAAGACCCCAAAGTAAAGGCCAGAGGCAGCCAGCTCCCTCCCCATCCAAGGAGGCCTGGCTCTCCCAGCCACTGGACAAGAGCCTGCACATAAATGAAGGACACCTAACCTAATGTGCCTGCACATGAATCAAGGACACCCCCGGAGGGAATGTGATCAGTGTTGGGGAACAGGGACTCTCAGGGATGGGCTCCTGGCGTGATTTGGATGGGCAAGAACCACCACTACTGCGGTTGGCTCCCACAGCCTCACAGGGCAAGTCTATGGGAGGGCAGCCCTGTTCCACACTGTGACCAACAGGAGGACTCCAGGATAAGGAATGTTTTAAGGAGGTGTTTTCCAAAATGTGGTTCCCAAATTGGCAGCTTCAGCCTCATCTGGAACTACTTGTTAGCATTGCAAACTGAAGAGAGCCACCCCAGACCTGCTGAGCCCGAGAGCCAGCAGTCTGTACTACGGGGCCACCATAGCACTTCTGATGCAGGCTACAGCCTAAGAACACTGCTCTAGGGCAGACCAAACACCCAAAGTTGACACCAGTACAGAAAGTCAAACTTGGCACCAGTCCTATGCGGGCTGCAGGCTGTCACTCTCTGCTAAGGCCAGGCCACCCCCTCTGCAGTGCCTGAGCTTCCTTCCTCACTCACCTCGCCGGTGACCAGGTACTTGCCATCAGGAGAGAAGGCAAGGGCAGTGATGGTTTTCCTGAAAGGAATGGGGGCAGGCTCAAGAGAGGCACTGGCAGCCTGGCCCAGGTCTGGCCTCTCACAGTCCCCTCTCAAAACAAGGGCAGCAAACCCGCCCTCCTTGTGCTGCTTCCCTTGCAGGCCTGGGGCCCAACAGGGCCCAATGCCACAGAGAAGCAGGTGGCACTCCTCTGGCCGTCCCTGGGAAAAGGTGGCACTCCCCAAAGCCCCAGAGCCCATTTACCTGGAGCTGTTGAGGATGTGGTGCTGCTTGTGTTTCCGGGGATTGAAGAGCACAACCACACACCTGGGGAGAGGGAGAGGGGAGCACAGCCTTAGCACCCCACCTCAGTGGCCCAGCTCAGAGGACCCCACGTTGCCACAGTGCAGCTGGCTCCTGGCAGCACTCTTCTGCCTTTCTCCCCTTCTGTGGCCCCACACGGTGCAAGGGCCTGTAGGGAGCCCTGCCTGCCCAGTGCTCTGTGCACCAGCACCATCGGGCCATGCCCCATAGTGATGGGGTGGCCGGTCTTCCCAGAGCCCTTGTCCCTACCCCAGGGCAGAGGGCAGAGAGAAGGATGCACATGATTTGCGTAAGAACAGGCCTCAGCTGTGCCCTTGTTTACAGACCTCCTGGTTTCCAGGAGTGGGATCTCTCATGTCTGCACCCATGTGTGTACTTGGCAAGAGCCAGCCCTCCACATGTTGGATGAGGAAGCAAGTGGAAGGTCAGGGCCCAGGGCCAGGCCTGCAGGGAGACTAAGGGGGATGGAGAGGCAGAAAACTGCCTGAGGGAGGGAACTTCATGGAGCTCCTGGCCCACGTCAGACTCTTTAGCCCAAAGAGCCTGAGCAGCGCTATTCTAACAGCCTCCAGGCTCCCTCTCCAGTCAGGCAGCAAGGCTGGGTGAGATTGCATGGAGACTGAAATTCAAGAGTGATCTCGAGAGAGGGAGGCAGGTAAGAGTCAGGGACAAGGAGCTGGGAGCCAACAGCTTGCCAGTGTCTCAGGGGCCATGGCGCTCAGCAGGTTTAGGCCCTCTGCCCAGCTGTCCCCTCTCTTCATTAGCGCTATGCCTACTAATTGCTATTAGCTGGCCACAGCAAGCCAGGAGCCTGCTCCCCCAGGTAGACGGAGGAGAGACTCAGTAGAAGGCTACTTGTCCCAACACTGTCTTTTACAACAGGAAGCAGACACAGGACCCGCATCTGGACCCCACTGCTTGCATATGGGAGCAGGAGCTGCAGCACAGGACTTGGTCTCTTCTGCAGACAGAGGCCTCCGGCTTGGCTCAATGAGCCAGTTCGCTATGCAAATTCCACTGTCAACTAGGGATTCTGGGATCTTGGAGGTGCACCAGCAAAAGATAAGGAGGTCCCGAGGGTCTAACAAGAGCATAAAGCTGTTGCCACGTGTCCTATGGAATTTTCTCTTCAGCTCTTTGACTTTGTCATTTCTTCTCATTGTCTTAGCTACTCTATGACATAGAACAATTCTGACTCATAGGAATTTGATACTACTGTCCTCTCCCAATTTCCTTTATTTTCCACCTTCATGTGTGTTAAAATATGCAGTATTGCATCCGATTTCCTATGCTCTAAACCAGTGGTTCTCAACCTTCCTAATTCCTTGGCACTATAATGAAGTTCCTGATGTTGTGGTGAACATCCATTCGTAAAATTATTTTCGTTGCTACTTCATAACTGTAATTTTGCTACTATGAAGAAGAGACCGACCCCTGTGAATGGGTAGCTCAACCCCCAAAGAGGTCCCGATCCACAGGTTGAGAACCGCTGCTCTAAACTAAGAGGTGTTTCTTTAAGATGTAGTTCAGTATATTGTTAGACGCCCAAGTCCTGTTGTTGTTGTTGTTAAGTGCCGTCGAGTGGATTTTGGCTCACAGCAACTCTATGTACAATGTACCGAAACGCTGCCCCATTAGTGCATTCCTCACAGTGGTTCTTTGCTTGCGCTCATTGTTGCAGCCACTGAGCTATTCCAAATTGTAGGGGCTGCCTCTCCTTTGCTGCCCTTCTACTCTACCAATATCTGTATCTTCCTCTAGGACAGTGCTTCTCAACCTTCCTAAATTCACGACACTTTCATACAGTTTCCTTTGTAGTGGTAGACCCCAATCATAAAATTATATTCTTTGCTACTTCGTAACTCTCGTTTTGTTACAAGTTATGAATAGTGCAACCCTGTAAAGGGTTCGTCTAAGCCCCAAAGGGGTCACGACCCACATGGTGAGAACCCCTGCTCTAAATTGAGAGGAGTTTCTCTTAAGGTCTATTTCACCATACTGTTAGAAGCTCAAGTCCATTTGTTGTTGTTGTTGTTAGGTGCCGTCGAATGGGTATGTCTCATAGCAACTCTACGCACAATATAATGAAACGCCGCCCAGTGGTTCTCTGCTTGCGCTCATTGTTGCAGCCACTGTGCTAATGCATCTTGTTGGGGACCGCCTCTCTTTTCCTGCCCTTTCATACCAAGATTTGGGACTTCCTCTAGAGCAGTGGTTCTTAACTTTCCTAATGCCATGATATTTTCATACCGATTCTCATTTAGTGGTGACCCCCCCCAACCATAAAATGATTTCATTGCAGCTTCATAACTGTAATTTTGTTACTGTTATGAGTCACGACACCCCTGTGAAATTTTCATTCCATATCCACAAAGGGGTCGCGACACACAGCTGAAGATCCCCTGCTCTAAACTAAGAGGAGATTCTCTTAAGATAGAATTCAGCATACTGGTAGATGCACAAGTTCTGTTGTTATTGGTGTTAGGTACCATCGAGTGGGTTTTGGCTCATAGTAACTCTATGCACAATATAATGAAACGCTTTCCCATCCTATGCTATCCTCACAGTGGTTCTTTTGCTTGTGCGCATTGTTGCAGCCACTGTGCTAATCCAACTTTTGGGTAGCTGCCTCTTTTTTGTGGCCTTTCTACTGTACCAAGACTTGTGTCTTCCTCTAAGGCAATGGTTGTCAAATTTCCTAATGCCATGACCCTTTCATACAGTTCCTCATGTAGTGGTGACCCCCACCATAATATTATTGTTACTTCGTAACTGTAATTTTCCTACAGTTATGAATCATTTCACACATGTGAAAGGGTCATTCGATCACCAAAAGTGGTCGCGAACCACAGGTTAAAAACCGCTGGTCTAAACTAAGAGGAGTTTTTCTTAATATCTACTTCACCCTATTGTCAGGAGCACAAATCCTATAGTTATTGTTAGATTCTGTTGTGTAGTTTTCGACGCCTAGCAACTCTAAGCACAATATGTTGGAAAGGTGTCCTGTCCTGCGCCATCCTCCCAGTGGTTCTTTTGCTTGCGCGGATTGTTGCAGCCACTGTTGTATTCCATTGTGCTGTGGGCTGCCTCTTTTTGCTGCCCTTCTACTGTACCCAGATCTATGTCTCCCTCTAGGGTAGTGGTTCTCAACCTTCCTAATGTCATGACTCTTTCACACCATTCCTCACGTACTAGTAACCCCCCCAATCAAAAAATAATTTTCCTTGTTACTCCATAACTATAAATTTGCTATTGTTATGAATCAGGTCACCCATGTGAAATGCTCATTGTTCCCTCCTAAGACGTTGTGACCCACAGTTAGGGAACTGTTACTCTACACTAAGAGTTTCTTTTAAAGTCTCCCTCAGCATATTGTTAGAGGCACAAATCCTGTTGTTTGGTGCCTTCGAATGGGTTTAGGCTCATACCAACTCTATGCACCATGTAATAAAATGCTTTCCCGTCCTGTGCCTTCCATACAGTGGTTCTTTTGCTCACACTCATTTTTGCAGCCACTGTGCTAATCCATCTTGTTGGGCACTGCCTCTCTTTTCCTGCCCTTCTGTACCAAGATATCTGTCTTCCTCTAGAGCAGTGGTTCTCAACTTTCCAAATGCCACAACCACTTCACACCATTCCTCGTGTAGTGGTGACATCCAACCATAAAATATTTGCATTGCTACATCATAATTGTAATTTTGCTTCTGTTATGGATCAGGCCACCCATGTGAAAGGTTCGTTAGTCTCCTCAAAGGTGTCTCGACACACAGTTTGAGAACCAATGGTCTAAACGAATAGGAGTTTCTCTTAAGGTCTACTTCAGAATATTCTTAGAAGCCCAAGTTCTTTTTATTATTGTTTGGTGCCTTTGAGTGTGTGTTGGCTCATACCAACTGTATGCACAATATAATGAAACTCGGCCCCATCTCGTGCCATCTTCACTGTGGTCCTTTGCTTGCACTCAAGCTGCATCTATTCCATCTTGTAGGGGCTGCCTGACTTTTGCAGCCCTTCTACTGTACCAACATTTGTGTCTTCCTCTAGGACAATGTTTCTCATACATCCTAATTCTGCGGCCCTTTCGTACAGTTCCCAATGTAGTGGTGGACCCCAATCATAAAATTATATTCATTGATATTTCATAACTGTACTTTTGCCACTGTTATGAATCAGGCCATCACTGTGAAGGGGTGTTTCGAAACACCCCCCACCTGAAAGTGTTCACGACCCAATGTTGAGAACCCTGCTGTAAACTAAGAAGAGTTGCTCTTAAGATTTACTTCAGCATATTGTTAAACACACAAGCCCTGTTGTTAAGTTCTGCGGAGGGGGTTTTGGCTCATCGCATCTCTATGCACAATATCATGAAATGCTTCCCAGACCTGTGCCATCCTGTCAGTGGTTGTTTGCTAGTGCTCATTGTTGGAGCCATATTTGGGGGAGGGCTGGCTATTTTTTGTTGCCCTTCTACTCTACCAAGACTTGTGTCTTCCTTTAGGGCAGTGGTTCTCAACCTTCCTAATGCCACAACATTTTCATACCGTTCCTCATATAGTGCTGACTGCCAAATCATAAAATTATTTTCATTGCAACTTTGTAACTCTAATTTTTCTACTGTTAGGCGACCACTATGAAAGGTTCATTCATCCCCCAACAGGGCTCGTGACCCAAAAGTTGAGAACCGCTGCACTAAACTAATAGGAGTTTCTCTTAAGGTCTACTTCAGCACATTATAAGAAACACAAGTCCTGTTGTTTTGTTGTCAGATGCAGTCGAGTTGGTTTTGACTCATAGCAACTCTATGCTCCATATAATGTAATGCTGCCCCATCTTGTGCCATCCTCACAGTGTTCCCTTAGCTTGAGCTCATTGCTGCAGCCACTATGCTATTCCATCTATTTGGGGGCTGACTCTATATTGCGGCCCTTCAACTGTATCAAGACTTGTGTCTTCCTGTAGGACTGTGGTTTTCAGCAATCCTAATGCCACGACCCTTTCATACAGTGCCTCGTGTAGTAATGACCCCCCAACCAAAAAAATTGTACTGTTGCTACTTCATAACTGTAATTTTGCTACTGTTACGTATCTGGCCACGCCTATGGGAGGGTCATTTGAACACCCCCAAAGGATATACCACTCAACTCACAAGTTGAGAACGGCTGCTCTAAACTAAGAGCAGTTTCTCTCAAGGTTTAGTTGAGCATACTGTTAGATGTATGATTCCTCCTGTTATTGTTGTTCGGGCCGTGGAGAGGGTTTGGGCTGATAGCAACCCTGTGCACAATATAATAAAGGCCTGCCCAGCCTTGCATCATCCTCACGGTGGTTCTTTGCTTGCGCTCATTGTTGCAGCCACCGTGCAAATCTGTCTTGTAGGGACTTCCTCTCTTCTGCTGCCCTTCTACTGTACTTGCGTCTTCCTCTAGGACAGTGTTTCTCACCCTTCCTATTTCTACGACCTTTCCATACACTTCCCAATGTGTAGTGGTGGTCCCCAAAGCATAAAGTTTTTTTTTCAACTGTTATTCCATAACTGTAATTTTGCAAGTCTTATGAATCTAGTCACCCTGTGAAAGGGTTGTTCAACCAACCAAAGTGGTCACAAATCACAGGTTGAGAACTGCCGTTCTAAATTAAGAGGAGTTTCTCCTGTGGTATAGCTCTGTATATTATTACACGCAAGAGTCCTGTTCTTATTGTTGTTCGGGGGCTGTCGAGTGGGTTTGGCTCATAGTTGGCTCATAACAACTCTATGCACAGTATCATGAAACACTGTTCCATCCTCTAACACCCTCACACTTTTCTTTTGTTTTCACTCATTGTTGCAGTCTCTGTGCTAATCCATCTTTTGGGGGACTGCCTCTCATTTGCTGACCTTCAACTGTACCCAGATTTGTGTCTTCCTCTAGGGCAGTGGTTCTCAAACTTCCTAATGCACGACTCTTTCACACCATTCCTCATGTATTGGTGACGCCCCCTCCCCAATCATAAAATTACTTTCCTTGTTACTTTATGACTAAAATTATGCTACTGTTATGAATCAGGCCACCATGTGATATAGTCATTCTCCCCCCCACCCCCCAAAAGGCATCACGACCCACAGTTTGAGAACTGCTATTCTACACTAAGTGGAGTTTATTTTTAAGGTATGTTTCAGCATATTGTTAGAAGCACAAATCCTGTTCTTGTTTTTGGCTGCCTTCGAGTGGGTTTTGGCTCATAACAACCCTATGCACAATGTAATGAAACGTTGTCCTGCCCTGTGCATCCTCACGGTGGTTCTTCTGTTTGCGCTCATTGTTGCAGCCACTGTGGTAATCCATCTTGTTAGGGACTAACTCTCTTTTCCTGCCCTTCCGTACCAAGATTTGTGTCTTCCTCAAGAATAGTGGTTCTCAACTTTCTGAATGCCACTACTATTTCATACCAGTCCTCATGTAGTGGTGACTCCCCAACCATAAAATATTTTCATTGCTACATCATAACTGTAATTTCGCTTCTGTTATGGATCAGGCCACCCATGTGAAAGGTTCATTAGTCTTCTAAAGGCACTGTGACACAGTTTGAGAACCACTGGTCTAAACTAAGGGGAGTTTCTCTTAAGGTCTACTTCCGCATATTCATAGACGCACAGTCCTGTTGTTATTGTTTGGTGCCTTTGAGTGTGTGCTGGCTCATAGCAACTCTATACACAATATAATGAAACGTGACCCCGTGTCGTGCCACCCTCACAGTGGTTATTTTGCTTGTTGTCATTGTTGCAATCATGGGCTGATCCAACTTTTGGGGGGCTGCCTCTCTTTTGCTGCCCCTCTACTGCCCTTTCATTCATTTCCTCATGTAGTGATGAACCCCCCAATCATAAAATTATTTTCATTGCTACTTTGTAACTTTAATTTTGCTACAGTTATGAATCAGGCCTCCACTGTGAAAGGGTCATTTGACCCCCCCAAAGGGCTCGTGACCCACAAGTTGAGAACCACTGCTCTAAACTAAGAGGAGTTTCTCTTAGGATCTACAGCACCATATTGTGAAAAGCATGAGTCCTACAGTGATTGTTGTTAGGTGTTGCCCAGTGGGTTTCGATTCTCAGCAACTCTACGCACAAGATAATGAAACGCTCTCCCGTCCTGTGCCATCCTCACAGTGGTTTCTTGTCTGCACTCATGGTTGCAGCCACTGCGCTAATCTATCATCTGGGGGTCTGCCTCTCATTTGCTGCCTTTCTGCTCTGCCAAGATTTCTGTCTTGCTCAAGGACAGTGGCTCTCAACCTTCTTATAATGCCACAGGCCTTTTATACCACTGCTCATGTAGTGGGTTCAATCCCAGTCATAAATTTATCGTCATTGCTACTTCATAACTGTAATGTAGCTACTGCTATGAAGTGGGACACCCCTGTGCAAGGGTAGTTCATCACCCTAATGGAGTCATGACCCACAGGTTGAGAATCTCTGCTCCAAACTATGAAGAATGTCTCATAAGATATATTTCAGCACATTGTTAGAAGCAAAAGTCCTGTTGTTATTTTATTTAGGTGCCTTCAAGTGGGTTTTGGCTCATAGCAACTCTATGCAAAATATAACGAAATGCTCCCCCATCCTGTGCATTCCTCACAGTGGTTCTTTGCTTGCGCTGGTTGTTGCAGCCACTGAGCTATTCCAACTTGGAGGGGCTGCCTCTCCTTTGCTGCCCTTCTACTCTACCAACATTTGTGTCTTCCTCTCGGACAGTGGTTCTCAATCTTCCTAAATTCACGACCCTTTCATGCAGTTCCCAAAATAGTGGTGGACCCCCAGTCATACAAAATTTTCGCTGATATTTCATAACTGTAATTTTGCTAATCTTATGAATCAGGCAACCCTTGTGAAAGGGTCATTCAACCCACTCACTCCCCAAAAGGGTTCGTGATTCATAGGCTGAGAACCCTGCACTAAACTAAGAGGAGTTTCTCTTAAGATCTACGTCAGCATATTGTTAGAAGCTCAAGTACTTTTTGTGTTGCTGTTAGTTGCCGTCGAGTGGGTTTTGACTCTCAGCAACTCTAAGCACAAGATAATGAAACGCTGCCCCATCCTGTGCCGTCCTCACAGTGGTTCGTTGATGGCACTCATTGTTGCAGCCGCTGAGCTATACCATCTTGTAGGGTCTGCCTCTCACTTGCTGCCCTTCTGCAGTACCACGTTTTGTGTATTCCTCTCGGGCAGTGTTTCTGAACCTTCTTAATGGCATGGCTCCTTTATACAATTCTTAATGTTGTGGTGATCCTCCAACAGTAATTTTTTTTTCATTGTTACTCCATTACTGTGATTTCACTACTGTTATGAATTGGGCAACACCTGTGAGAGGGGGTCGCGACCCACAAGTTAAGAACCACTGCTCTAAATTTAGAGGAGTTTCTCTTAAGATCTAGTTCAGCATATTGTTAGAAGTACACGTCCTGTAGTTATTGTCATTAAGTTCTGTCGAGTGGGTTTTGACTCTTAGCTGCCCTGACCTGTGCCACCCTCACCGTGCTTGTGTGCTTGGCCTCAGTGTTGCAGCCACTGTGCTAATCCAACTTGTTGGAGACTGCCGCTCTCTTCCTTCCCTTCTGTACCAGATTTGTGTCTTGCCCTAGAGAAGTGGTTCTCAACCTTCCTAATGCCACGACTCTTTCATACCATTCCTCATGTAGTGGTGACTGCCAAATCATGAAATTATTTTCATTGCTACATCATAACTCTAATTTTTCCACTTTAATGAACGGTCCACTGCCGTGAAAGGGTCATTCATCCCCCAAAAGGGGTCACGACCTTCAGTTTGAGGCCCGCTGCGCTAAACTAATAGGAGATTCTCTTAAGGTCTACTTAGGTACATTGTTAGAAAAACAAGTCCTGTTTTTTTTTTCTTGTGTGTTTTGACTCATAACAACTCTATGTCAATATAATGAAACACTGCCCCATCTTGTGCCATCCTTGCAGTGTTTCTTTGGATTGTGTTTATTGTTGCAGCCACTGTGCTATCCCATCTATATTGGGGCTGAGTCTATTTTGTTGCCCTTCAACTGTATCAAGAATTGAGTCTTCCTCTTGGACAGTGGTTTTCAACATTCTTACTCACGACCCTTTCATCCAGTTCCTCATGTAGTCGTGACCAACCAACCATACAATTATTTTTGTTGCTACATCATAGCTGTAATTTTGCTACTGCTATAATTCAGGCCACCCCATGAAAGGGCTGTTTGACCCCCTAAGTAGACATGACCCACAGGTCGAGAGCCGCTGCTCTAAACGAAGGGGAGATTCTCTTAAGGTCTTCTTCAGCATATTGTTAGAAGCACAAGTCCTGTTGTTACTGTTGTTGGGTGCAGTCTAGTGGGTTTGGCTCATAGCCACTCTCTGCACAATATAATGAAACTCTGGGGGTCTTAAAGGCTTGAAGGCAAACAGGCTGAAATCTAGCTCAGAAGCAACAAAGCCCACAGAGAAGAAGCACACAAGCCTAAGTGAGCACGAGGTGTTGAAGGGATCAGGTAGCAGACACCAAAGAACAAAAACCATCATTGTGTGATCACCTTCCCCACATAAACGCTGAAGATGAATGTGTGCATAAGTATGTGTGGTGAAGAAGGCTGATGGTGGCCGGCTATCAAGTGATATAGCGTCCCGGGTCTTAGAGGCTTGAAAGTAAACAAGCTGGCCCAGAAGCAACAAAGCCCACATGGAAGCATCACACCAACATGTGTGATCATGAAGGGCTGAGGGGACCAGTTTTCAAGCAACAAAGGCGGGAGGTGGGATTATATCATCGTGAATGAGGGGAGTACATGACGGGGGACCAATGCCCACCTGTAGACAACTGGACATCCCTTGCGGAGGGGTAGTGGGAAGGAGATGAGTCACTCAGGGTTCAGTATAGCAATAATGAAACTCACAACCTTCCTCTAGTTATTAAACGCTTCCTCCCCCCACCTCTCATGATTCCAATTCTACCTTGCAAACCTGGTTAGACCAGAAGATACACAGCGGTACAGACGGGAACTGGAAACACAGGGAATCCAGGACAGATGAACCCCCCAGGACCAGCGGTGAGAGTGGCGATACTGGGAGGGAAGTGGGTATAGAAATGGGAAACCGATCACAAGGATCTACATATAACTTCCCCCCTGGGAGATGGGCAACAGAAAATTGGGTGATGGGAGACGCCGTGCAGTGTAAGATAAGAGAAAATAATAATGTATAAATTATTAAGGGTTCATGAGGGAAGAGGAGCAGGGTGAGAAGGGGATAGGGGAAAGGGGAAATGAGCTGATTCCAGAAACCCAAGCGGAAAGCAAATTTTGAGAGTGATGAAGGCAACGAATGTATAAGTGTGCTTTACACAATTGGTGTATTTATGGATTGTGATGAGTTGTATGAGCCCCAATAAAATGATTTTAAAAAAGAAAAAGAAATGTCTATAAATGAATGAAGGCAACATATGTACAAAATGCCTGATGCAATCAATATGGATTGCAACAAAAGTTGTAAGAGTCTCCAATAAAAGATTTTTAATAAAAATGTATATATAATAAATATTTTCCTAACTTATATAAATGATTAATAAGCATAAAATTAAGCAGCCTGGGCGTTTTATAGGAAAAAATGATAAAAGAACAAATGAGAGATTCAGCAGGAAGCAATGGATAGGAAAATATTATAAGGAAAGTTTTCTCTTATATGGAATGTACATTCTCTTACACGACAACAATCAGAATATGCCGTAAGAACCTCAGACCAAATACTAGAATAAAATAGAGGAAAACATTCCCAACCCTTCAATAAAATGCTATATGCTTTCGATGATTTTCACAAAAGTTCAAATTTTTTAACAAAATATTTTGTTCATTCACATTTTTAATTATGCATAAATTTATGTCTACTTGCATTACATCTCATAAAAAGGCATAAGAATTGTTTTTGCACTGTTTAAAACTAAATAGAAGATAGTGAAGGTGAAAAATAGTTTTCGTGAATGTTGCTTTGAAATACAAATGGCATTGTCCTAAGAAATTTAAATGATTTAATTTTTTAAAATCATTTTATTAGGGGCACATACAACTCTTATCACAATCCATACATACATCAGTTGTGTAAAGCACATCCGTACATTCATTGCCCTCATCATTCTCAAAACATTTGCTCTCCACTTAAGGCCTTGGCATCATGTCCTCATTTTTCTCCGCCCTCCCTTTTCCCCCCTCACTCATGAACCCTTGATAATTTGTCAGATCTTACATTTTTTGTCTCCCTTCACCCACTTTTCTGTTGTCCATCCTCCAGGGAGGAAGTTATATGTAGATCCTTGTAACTGAGGTCTCAGAGCAGCTGGGTGTGATGCAGGGGAGGCTCTGGAAGCAGCTGAAGACACTGTGGGAGTTGGCAGCCCAACAGTGAGGGTCACTGCATCCGGGGGTACCAGAAAACTGGCTGGGGTTGCTTATTCCCCTAGATGCTACCCCTGCCTTAAAGAGAACCGTGACAGAGGCCTGTAGACATGTGTCAGGAAAA